>NW_028254840.1:0-16762 GCF_964263255.1 Lissotriton vulgaris | reverse complement strand
CTTCCGGGCAGTGGCTGTGTGCTCATGATGAGCTGAGCTTGTCATGAGTAATGTTACTGACCATGTCATGAGTGATGTAATATGAGACGTCATCAGCAGTACATTGCGGGCGCGCGAGTTATAGTTAGCTGAACTAACTATAGCAGGGGAATTTCAAAGGTTTTGTATGAGTAAAATGACCAGCTAACTATAACTGGTTTGAAACCTATGGTTTTTTCAGTGAATTTCAAAGGTTTTTAAAATGCTAATTCCTAACTATAACGTGTGTGAAACCTATGGTTTTTTAAGTGAATTTGCATGTTTTTTAAATGCTAATTCCTAACTATAATGTGGCTGAAACCTATGTTTTTTTCAGTGAATTTCAAAGGTTTTTTAAATGGTAATTCCTAACTATAAAGTGGCTGAAACCTATGTTTTTTTTCAGTGAATATATATATTCTCAGGGTCCTGCTTCTTCTTGGTGAGGTCGCCAGTAGGTAGTTATAGTTAGGATTTTTTTCAATGTTAAATCTCAAAATTCTATTTGGAATAACTTTGGCGCCGGTTGACGAATCTACCTGAAAATGTCCTCAAAATGGCCTCTTTGAGCTCCGGTCCTTCCCTGAAAGTTTGGGGGGGATTCGTCAAGCGGGGGCTGAGATAAAAGGGGGTCCCAAAACGTGTTTTCCCCATGTTAATTTGAATGGATTTACACCAAACTTGGCAAAATTATAGGGACTGGTAGCCCGATGTGCCTTTGCTATGTCTCAAGATATGTGCTCCAGTGGATTTTGAGTAATTTAGGTTAAAAAAAATATATATATCTGTATAGCGCACCGGGCGTGCCACGCGACTTGCACACGGAAAGCTGATTGGCTCTCGGGTGTCGGTAAACATTCCAAGCGGTCCGGAGCGGCAGCCATCTTGTGTCTCGGTAGGATTGAGACACAAGAGGTGGCCAAAACAAAGAGGGAAAAGACCATTAGGGGGCAGGTAGACCCCCCCTGACCCCCTAGGTTTCATGTGGGGGCTATAAAAGGGCCCCGCGGGGCGAAAAAAAAAAAATTCGATTTGCGCGGGGGGAGCGACCGGTACGCGTACCGGGTAGCGTACCGGGGAGCGTATCATGGGGAAAAAAGAATCTGAGTTTTTTAAAAATGAAGCCTTTATTTATAAATTGGAGGTAGTTCTAAAAAGAACTGTTTTTTTTCTTCTTTTTGTTGTTTTATATTTTTTATTGTTTTTTTGAATTTTTTTTACTTTTTATGGCTTTTCTGAACAGTTTTATATTTTTTTTGTATTTTCTTGGGGGAGAAACAAAAAACAGGGAATTGTAAATGGCTCAACTGGAGCAAAAAAAAATCTGCAAAAAATTAGGGTTCTTTCGGGCACTTATGATTATCCCCAGCACAGATGATAAGTTTAACACTTTGCTCACCATAGCAAATTAACTTACCACAATATTTGCACATGATTTTAAAATTGTTAAATTTGGGTTGTATGATAGGCATTGTCTCTGTTGCCTCTGAACCCGATGGAGTTGGTTCTTTTGATGTTGAAGGTCTAGATGATGATGGGGGTAGCTTACTGCAGAGGTCCCTTACCTCTGCAGCAGAATAGTTGATTGGGTGCCAACGGATCATGTGCCGAATCATGGTATGATTCCCGAAGGAATATTTTTTGTTAGGGTTCCCCCTGGACAGCTCAGCATCACAAATCAAACAAGTCACCTTCGCAGCATTGACTTTTTTGAAACCCCTTGGGATTTTGTAGAACAGCCATACAAAGTGCTCTTTTGTTTTATAGGGCTGATGAACTTCTTGCAGGAACTGCCTTGAGCCTTCCTCCTCTTCCTCCTCCTCCTACTCTTCTTCTTGACCACCAATCTGATCTTCTGGTGGTCTTTTTGATGGTGGTGGTGGTGGTGGTGGGGCAGATGCTCCAGCTGCTGCTGCTACTGTAGCCATTTTTAAGTAGAATATATTAGAGACAGATCTCCAAACAGGTCTTCCTCAGTCAAAGGACAAAGTCAGAATAAAGAACAAGCATTTGCAATGCAATGGTCTCGGCATCATTAAAGGTAGAACTATTGGCATTGCTCATGACATTTTTTTTTTAAATCATAAAATAAATGGCATTGTCATTTACATTGCCAATACACAGCACTCTGCACTCAACAGCACACACCACTCTGCACCTGCACTCACTACTCTGCACTCACTACTCTGCACTCACTACTCTGCACTCACTACTCTGCACTCACTACTCTGGACTCACTACTCACTACTCACTACTCACTACTCACTACTAACTACTCACTACTCTGCACTCACTACTCTGCACTCACTACTCACTACTCTGCACTCACTACTCTGCACTCACTACTCACTACTCTGCACTCACTACTCACTACTCACTACTCTGCACTCACTACTCACTACACTGCACTCACTACTCACTACTCTGCACTCACTACTCAATACTCACTACTCAATACTCACTACTCTGCACTCACTACTCTGCACTCACTACTCTGCACTCACTACTCTGCACTCACTACTCTGCACTCACTACTCTGCACTCACTACTCTGCACTCTGCCCTCACTACTCTGCACTCTGCCCTCACTACTCCGCACTCTGCCCTCACTACTCTGCACTCTGCCCTCACTACTCTGCACTCTGCCCTCACTACTCTGCACTCACTACTCACTACTCTGCACTCACTACTCACTACTCTGCACTCACTACTCTGCACTCACTACTCTGCACTTACTACTCACTACTCTGCACTTACTACTCACTACTCTGCACTCACGACTCACTACTCACTACTCTGCACTCACTACTCACTACTCTGCACTCACTACTCACTACTCTGCACTCACTACTCTGCACTCACTACTCACTACTCTGCACTCCCTACTCACTACTCTGCACTCACTACTCACTACTCTGCACTCACTACTCTGCACTCACTACTCTGCACTCACTACTCTGCACTCACTACTCTGCACTCACTACTCTGCACTCACTACTCTGCACTCTGCCCTCACTACTCTGCACTCTGCCCTCACTACTCTGCACTCTGCCCTCACTACTCTGCACTCACTACTCACTACTCTGCACTCACTACTCTGCACTCACTACTCTGCACTCACTACTCACTACTCTGCACTCACTACTCACTACTCACCACTCTGCACTCACTACTCACCACTCTGCACTCACTACTCACCACTCTGCACTCACTACTCTGCACTCACTACTCACTACTCTGCCCTCACTACTCTGCACTCACTACTCACTACTCTGCACTCACTACTCATCACTCTGCACTCACTACTCTGCACTCACTACTCAGCACTCACTACTCACTACTCTGCACTCACTACTCTGCACTCACTACTCACTACTCTGCACTCACTACTCACTACTCACTACTCTGCACTCACTACTCTGCACTCACTATTCTGCACACTCACTACTCTGCACACTCACTACTCTGCACACTCACTACTCTGCACACTCACTACTCTGCACACTCACTACTCTGCACTCACTACTCTGCACTCACTACTCTGCACTCACTACTGGCACGGATGGCTACTTTCAAGAAAGCACAGACGTGGTAGCAGATTTCAGGTGTGATCAAAAATTGTGAGTGGAGCAGATGCATATTTAAAATATTTCTCACAAAAATACTACCGCTGATGGCTGACCACCATTCATTTCACATCTATGGAAACTGAGGGGCAGATAACGTTTAAAAATATTTCATTTAACGTTTTCAGCAATTTTGTTTGTTTTGCATGTTTAGCTAATTCTCTGCTTTGAGTGACGTTTGCCAGACGTGAGAGTGCTTAATTGATTTCATAACACCGACGCAAGCACCAATCTGCACTCACTACTCTGCACTCACTACTCTGCACTCACTACTCACTACTCTGCACTCACTACTCACTACTCTGCACTCACTACTCTGCACTCACTACTCTGCACTCACTACTCTGCACTCACTACTCTGCAATCACTACTCACTACTCTGCACTCACTACTCACTACTCTGCACTCACTACTCACTACTCTGCACTCACTACTCTGCACTCACTACTCACTACTCTGCACTCACTACTCACCACTCTGCACTCACTACTCACTATTCTGCACTCACTACTCACTACTCTGCACTCACTACTCTGCACTCACTACTCTGCACTCACTACTCAGCACTCACTACTCAGCACTCACTACTCTGCACTCACTACTCTGCACTCACTACTCTGCGCTCACTACTCTGCACTCACTACTCACTACTCTGCACTCACTATTCTGCATTCTGCACACTCACTCTGCACTCACTACTCTGCACTCACTACTCTGCACTCTCACTACTCTGCACTCTCACTACTCTGCACACTCACTACTCTGCACTCACTACTCTGCACTCACTACTCTGCACTCACTACTCTGCTCTCACTACTCTGCACTCACTACTGGCCCGGATGGCTACTTTCAAGAAAACACAGAGGTGGTAGCAGATTTCAGGTGTGCTCAAAAATTGTAAGTGGAGCAGATGCATATTTAAAATATTTCGCACAAAAATACTACCGCTGATGGCTGACCACCATTCATTTCACATCTATGGAAACTGAGGGGCAGATAACGTTTAAAAATATTTCATTTAACGTTTTCAGCAATTTTGTTTGTTTTGCATGTTTAGCTAATTCTCTGCTTTGAGTGACGTTTGCCAGACGTGAGAGTGCTTAGTTGATTGCATAACACCGACGCAAGCACCAATCTGCACTCACTACTCTGCACTCACTACTCTGCACTCACTACTCACTACTCTGCATTCACTACTCACTACTCTGCACTCAGTACTCTGCACTCACTACTCTGGACTCACTACTCTGCACTCACTACTCTGCACTCACTACTCACTACTCTGCACTCGCTACTCACTACTCTGCACTCACTACTCACTACTCTGCACTCACTACTCACTACTCTGCACTCACCACTCACTACTCTGCACTCACTACTCTGCACTCACTACTCACTACTCTGCACTCACTACTCACCACTCTGCACTCACTACTCACTACTCTGCACTCACTACTCACTACTCTGCACTCACTACTCTGCACTCACTACTCTGCACTCACTACTCTGCACTCACTACTCTGCACTCACCACTCACTACTCTGCACTCACTACTCACCACTCTGTACTCACTACTCACTACTCTGCACTCACTACTCACTACTCTGCACTCACTACTCACTACTCTGCACTCACTACTCACTACTCTGCACTCACTACTCTGCACTCACTACTCACTACTCTGCACTCACTACTCTGCACTCACTACTCACTACTCTGCACTCTGCCCTCACTACTCTGCACTAACTACTCACTCCTCTGCACTCATTACTCTGCACTCACTACTCTGCACTCACTACTCTGCACTCACTACTCTGCACTCACTACTCTGCACTCACTACTCTGCACTCACTACTCTGCACTCACTACTGGCCCGGATGGCTACTTTCAAGAAAGCACAGACGTGGTAGCAGATTTCAGGTGTGATCAAAAATTGTGAGTGGAGCAGATGCATATTTAAAATATTTCTCACAAAAATACTACCGCTGATGGCTGACCACCATTCATTTCACATCTATGGAAACTGAGGGGCAGATAACTTTTAAAAATATTTCATTTAACGTTTTCAGCAATTTTGTTTGTTTTGCATGTTTAGCTAATTCTCTGCTTTGAGTGACGTTTGCCAGACGTGAGAGTGCTTAATTGATTGCATAACACCGACACTAGCACCAATCTGAGGGGAGAAACAGAAGTCTGTACATGATGCCAATATTTGGAATTTCAGTTGGCTAAAGTGTAGTCGGTGAGGACTGAAATAGACCCATGGCATCCTTGTCATAGGCTATGGGCTGGGGAGGGAGTGGACAGCACACAGCAACCCGCCTGACGATATTCCCTAAGGCACCCCAGCACCCCAAAACCTTTTCTTGAAAAGGAGAGTGGATAATAGATGGAGACATGTAATTAAAACCAAAGGGAGAAAAAGAGTTGTGTTGTGCGTATGTCAGGTTTCATTATGTTAGGGAGTGCCTACAGTAATGTTCTGCATCTGCTGCTAAAAAAACTTGTAGAGCTGAACTAATTTAAAGACACATTGTGAATAACAGAGAAGATATTTTGTAAATAACAGCAGCATCCTAAATTCCCCCGGAAGCCCGCCGCGGCCGCCCCGGAAGTCAGGCACGGTCGCCTGTGACGGGGGCGGGGCCACGTCCAGACCGGAAGAAGAGGCAGGCGGAGTCGATGCGTCTCGCGCCCGGGGCTGCTCTGAGCGGGGTGGAGCCCCGGGGCCGCGCCAGCAGGAGGTTGGGCGCCGCGTGCTGAGAGCAGAGTCCCCGACATCGGCCAGGTAAGTTCCAAAAGGCTGGGGGGGCTTGGTGCACTTGTGTGTGTATGCTCATGTGTGTATGCATGTGTGCGACGGCGGGGGAGGGAGGGAGGGGGGCCTCCGTGCACTTGTGTGTGTGCGCGTGTGTGTGTGTATGTTTCAGGGGGGGGTGTCTCTGTATGTATGTATGTATGTGCGTGCGTGCATGGGCGCTTGTGTGGGTGTATGCGCATGCGTGTGTGGTGCTTGAGCTTCCCAGGAGACAGCGCCTGGCCACAGCGCGCGTTCCCGTTTCAAATCGGCTCCAAGGATGCGCGCGGCCGAAACTGTCTCCTGGGAAGCACACTCGCTAACAAAAGATCTCGGCGAGACGCGCTTCCGCGCGTTTAGCCGAGACCTAAAAAAGGAGGGGGCTTTCATCATTTGGAAAAAAAAACTGTTCTGGACCAATGAGAAGTGTTATTTTCAAGTCACATGACCAGGGCTTTCATCATTTGGAAACCAAAAGTGTTGTGAACCAATGAAAAGTGTTATTTTCAAGTCACATGAGCAGGGCTTACATCATTTTGAAACCAAAAGTGTTGAGAACCAATGAAAAGTGTCATTTTCAGGTCACATGACCCGAGGCGCTTACGCTACGTGCCCCAGGGCGCGTAACGTAAGTGCGTCAGAACGTTTTGCAATCGTATGCGCATGCGTGCTTCCGGGTGCGCTTACGCTGTGCGTCAGATGACGCATCACGCGGCTACGCGATACGTCACAATGTTGTTTTCGTTTGCCGCAATAGGTTGTTGTAACTGGTATGGGTTTCTCCACTTTTTTGAAAATGTTAGTTTCTATTTTTGAATATGTGTTTCAAGGGTTACTTTACAGTGAAAGGAGGTCTGTCACTCTGTTAGACGGGACCTGGAGGGTCGGCCGAGGACAAAGGGAGAGGTCTCCGGGGAGACCCGTCCCCAGCGATCGTACAGACAAGTAACTTCCCCCCCACAGAGGTACACCACACAAGGATAAGGTTTAACGTTCTTTATAAGCAAGACTTCAAGTACGGTGGAATGGTACAAGGAGGTCTGGACTCAGGGGTCCCCTCTATTCTAGTCTCTTGGTTGGGAAAAGGGGTAGCGGGACAGTCTCGTTACCAATCTGGTAGATGAAATAGCTCACAATCCTCGAGCTCGGCGTTCTAGATGGTCGGGCCGCGGCGGAGCCAGCAGGTCCCGGGGTGGTTGAAGGTAGCGACGGTCCGCGGCGGAGCCAGCAGGTCCCGATGAAGGTGGTGGTTACAAACGGTCCGCGGCCACGCCAGCAGGTCCCGACGACGATGAAGGTTTCAGAAGGTTGCGGCAGCGCCAGCAGGCAGGTCGATAGTTCGCAAGGCAGGGCTACGGCAGCGCCAGTAGTCCGTCAAGGATGAGTTCTTCACTGCGTCTCTCGACTCCAGGATACAACTGCCTTCCTGCTCTGGAGCTGCCCCAGTTATAGGTCTGGCGCCCTTTGATGTCCGGACCCTCGCACTTGGAGGTCGGGAGGTCCAGGATGAGGGAGTCCAGACACCCAGCAGGGGGGGTGGAGCCAGCGCCCGGGGGAGCTGGGGCGATCGGCACCTGGCGGGGGAGAGCCATCGACACCTCTTTCTCCCATTGACCTGCCAAGTAGTCCGCTCACCTCCTGGGTGGATGGTGGTGCCGGGATGTCGGGGCCTGGCCAGGCCCAGGGTTGGGGTCGATCGGAGGCCACGCGGCCTCGTGGTGCTGTGTCCAAGATGACGCCCAGGCCGGGCGAGAGGGCCGGTAGGGAATCGGCCCATGATGGGGAGATGTCCAGGGCAGGGGTCCCATATGAGACGGGAAACGGGTGGTTGTTGCGTGTAACACCTGAAGAGCCAGGCTCGGGCCTGGTCGTGCGGGGAGGGAGCAAGCCTCTCACGTGGCCTGTCCAACATGCGTCCCCCCCAGCTGAAGGCGGGGAGAGTCACCCATCCTCTTGGGGACTCTCTTCGTCGAGGCGGAAAAAGCGTGACAGGCCATCTGCGTTGGCGTGGTCTTGCCCGGGTCGATGTCCCACAGTGAAGTCCATCCCCTGCAGGGAGATGGACCAACGCAAGAGTTTCTGGTTTTCCCCCTGCATCTGCATTAGCCACTGCAGGGGCCGATGATCGGTCTGTACCCGGAAGTGGGTACCGAAGAGATAAGGCCGGAGCTTTTTGAGGGCCCACACCACGGCAAAGGCCTCCCTCTCGATGGTGCTCCAGCGTTGTTCTCGGGCCAGGAGCCGTCTGCTGATGAAAGCCACTGGCTGGTCAAGTCCTTCGGGGTTCAGCTGGGAAAGGACTGCCCCAATGCCATGGTCGGAGGCGTCCGTTTGGACGATAAATTCCTGACTGTAGTCGGGGGCCTGGAGCACAGGGGCGGAGCACATGGCGGCCTTCAGCTTCTCGAAGGCCGCTTGACAGTCAGGGGTCCAGTTGACTTTCATTGGTTGGTTTTTGGATGTGAGTTCCGTGAGGGGCCCCACAATGCTACCATAGTCCCTCACGAACCGCCGGTAGTAGCCTGTGAGTCCCAAGAAGGCGCGAACCTCAGTCTGGGTGATGCGGGGCTGCCAAGCCTGGATGGCGGCGATCTTGAGTTGCAGAGGGGCCACCAGACCGCTTCCCACCTGGTGCCCGAGATAGGTCACGGACCCCTGGCCAATCTGGCATTTGCTGGCCTTGATCGTGAGGCCAGCTCGTTGGAGGGCCTGTAGCACCTCTCGGAGGTGGTGGAGGTGGTCGGACCAGTGGCGGCTGTACACAGCGATATCGTCCAGGTAGGCGGCGCTGAATTCTTCGAGTCCCGCCAGGACCTGGTTTACTAGCCGCTGAAAGGTTGCTGGGGCATTCTTCATGCCGAATGGCATGACCTTGAAGTGGTAGTGGCCATCAGGGGTGGAGAAGGCAGATCGTTCTTGGGCCCGGGGTGTGAGACCGATCTGCCAGTAGCCCGCTGTCATGTCGAAGATGCTGAGGTAGCGGGCAGCTCCCATGCGGTCGATTAGTTCATCTGCTCGGGGAATGGGGTGTGCGTCTGTTCTGGTGACCGCATTCAAGCCCCGGTAGTCGACGCAGAACCGGAGCTCAGGCGTGGTGCCGGGGGAGGCCGCTTTGGGGACCAGTACCACCGGGCTGGCCCAGGGGCTGTCTGAGGGCTCGATGACCCCGAGCGTGAGCATCTTGGCCACCTCCTCTTGGATGCAGGCCCGTACCCGATCTGATACGCGGTAGGCCCGATGGCAGACAGGGGGACTCTCTCCGGTGTCCACGTCGTGTAAGCACCAGGGGGTGAACCCTGGGATGAGGGAGAACAGGGTAGCGAACTGCAGCAGGAGGTCTCGGCAGCCTTGGCGCTGTTCCGGGGTGAGGGCCTCCGAGAGTCGGACCCCGTCCACGGAGCCGTCCTTCTCCTGAGTCCGTAGGAGGTCAGGAAGTGGTTCGGAGTCCTCCTCGGCTCCGCTGTCTGTTGCCATCAGGAGGCTGAGCTCCGAGCGCACAAAGTGGGGTTTCAGTCTATTGGCGTGGAGGACCCGTAGAGGGTTCCGTGAAGATTCCATATCGATGAGATAGGTGACAGGGCTCTTGCGCTCGACTACTTTGAAGGGACCCGTCCATTTGTCTTGCAGGGCGCATGGTTCGGTGGGAGACATTACCCACACTTGTTGGCCGGGTTCAAATTCGATGGAGGAGGCATTTTGATCGTACCACCGTTTCATGTCTTCCTGACTGGCCTCCAAGTTTGCTTTTGCCATCTCCCTGAACCGTCTGGTCTGGTTGCGGAGGGTTAGGAGGTACTTGAAAACATCTGGAGGGTTCTTTAGAGGGGGCATTTCCCAGCCTTCTTTGACGAGGCTGAGCGGCCCACGCACCGGGTGTCCATACAAGAGTTCGAACGGGCTGAAGCCGAGGGACTTCTGGGGGACTTCTCGGTAGGCAAAGAGGAGGCACGGCAGTAGCACATCCCACTGGCGACGGAGGGGCTCTTCCAACCCCCCAATCATTCCTTTGAGCGTGCGGTTGAACCGCTCAACCAGTCCGTTTCCTTGGGGGTGATAGGGGGTCGTGAATCTGTAGGTGACCCTCACCCCACACTGTTGCCAGAGGGATTTCATGTATTTTGAAATAAAGTTTGTGCCCCGGTCGCTGACGACTTCTCGGGGGAAGCCCACCCGGGAGAAGATCCCCATCAAGGCCCGGCCGACTACCGGGGCTGTCACAGTTCGCAGGGGAACAGCCTCGGGGTAGCGAGTGGCGTGGTCCACCAGTACCAGGATGAACCGATGTCCTTGGGCTGTACGGGGGTCCAGGGGCCCCACAATGTCTATCCCCACCCTCTCGAACGGGGTGGTGACCACCGGGAAAGGTTGCAGAGGTGCTTTAAGCTTGCGGCCGCTCTTCCCGCTGGCCTGGCACGTGGGGCAAGACCGGCAGTGCTGGAGTACGTCGTTCCTCATCTTGGGCGAGAAAAAGTGAGTCACCAGGCGACTGTAGGTTTTGTCCTGACCCAGGTGGCCAGCCAGGGGGACATCGTGGGCCAGGTTTAGCAAAAAGTCTCTAAAGCGTAGGGGCACCACTAGCACTCGACTGGCCCCTAACTCTGCGATTCTCTGTTCGCTGTACAACAGGTCATTGTCCCAATAGACCCAATGGGTTCCGGCGGTATCCCCTGCACTCTGGGGGAGGGCTTGTTGGCGGAGTCCCTCGAGGGAGGGACAGGTCTTCTGCTCGTGGCGAAACTGTTCTTGGGTGGGTCCCCCCTCCTGACGCCACTGAGCCAGGCCGGGAAGGTCCTGAGGCTGAACGAGCCCCTCGGGAGTTTGCTCTGGGGGGATGGCACGGTCGGTGTCTTCTACTGGAGCGACCGGGGGAGAAGCGTGGCTCAGTGGTTAGAGGCGGCAGACCCAGAAGCTGAGATCGGCCGTGGACCAGGGTTCGATTCCCCGCCTCAGCGGGTCTCGGGCTCAAAAATTCCACAAAGTCGACAATTCTCGCTCTGGTGCCTACTCGACTCACGGGGTCACACTCTGCAACTCTGGGCAATAGCTTGCTTAATCTCCACTACGGCCCCTCGCGGCGGGATGCCTGGCTTTCACCTTGTGGATACCCGGCCGGGGTATCTCACAGGGGAATACCAGGACGGGTTCCCTAAGCAAGCGCCTTGAGGCCCCTGGGTTAAAGTGCGCTATATAAATCGAAACACATTTACATTTACATTCAGGTTCTTCGGGTCGGGGGTGGCACCGGCAGCCATGGACCCGGTGGTTACGCACGCCCAGTCCGGGATGCCAAACATCCCCAGGTGCTCTCTCCTCTCTACGGCGGCCCACGGGGAACTCTCAAGATCATTTCCCAGGAGACAGTCTACGGGGGCATCATCTCGGACCGTCACCTTCAACATGCCGGAGACTCCTCCCCACTCGAAGGGGACGCAGGCCATCCGACATAGACTCTCCGAATTGTCGGCTGAACGGACAGGGCAGAGAACGTTCGGCAGGATCTGTTCTGGGGTCACCAGGTGACAGCGGACGGCCATTACACTAGCCCCGGTGTCCCGTAGGGCTTCGGCCCGGCGTCCATTAATGTTCACCCACTGACTGTACTTCCGGGTGTTGGCGGGTAGGGGGACCCGCGGGACCATGTCTCTCCCCCCTAGGCACGCTAGGACCATGGCGGCGCGTTCCCATTCTTGGTGTTCTTGCTCACATTCCTCGTGTTCTTCGGAGATTTGTTCTTCCCCCAGGGCGGCGGCAGCCATCTGGCGGGGTCTCGGAGTCTGGCTCTGTGGACAATTCGGGTCGTTTGCGTAGTGGCCGACTCGCTGGCATCGGTGACAGGTGACATTGGCTCTGTATCCCGGCCGCGCCGGGGTGTTGCCCCGGTTGGCCGGGGGTGGGGTGCTGGTAGCGGGAGCGGCCGGGGCGTTGTCTCTTCCTCGGCCCTGGCCCCCTCCTCCTCCTCGGGGACGGTGCTGACCGTGGTTGTTCCGGTTCTGTTCATGTGACCCATTTCGGCCCACTCGGGTAATTTCCCACCGGTCAGCCTCGGCGGCGAGCTGCCGCGGATCAGTCAATTTACTGTCGAGGAGGTGCTGCCTGAGCTCGACGAAGCAGTTGTTTGATAGATGCTTCAATCACGACAAATATCTTAATGGAGGGTCTAAGGGATAATTTTATAGACCAGCAGGGTGAATATCCCCTATTACAAGTATACTCAATACAGAACACCCTGGGTCTTCTACAGAAGAGTGAGAGAGGAGTGAGTCAACCAAATGAAGCAACCACTAGGGTACCAGTCTTCCGAGTGGGAGCGAAACGTCCTTCTACCAAGACCCATCAATCACCCAATGTGATGTCTCATCATCTGGGTTTAGGTATCATCCCATCAAGGAAAACCGATCTAGGGATTGATCGGAAAAAACCTTGACTAAGAGGAAGACTATGGGTTAGCTGGTCACCCTACATAGTACTTACTCACATCCAGAGACTCACTTAGAAGGTGAGAGGATCAGAGAGGTATAGGTAAAGGATGTGAAATGTGCAGCGCAAAATAAAGTGAGAAAGTGGTGTTCTAAAAATGACTTAGGAGTGCTTATAACAATTTTATTCCGCAAGCCCCCTTGCCATTACTAAAAAGCAGAGTGCTGACGCTTGTTATTTACAAGACGTCAAACAGTGTGAAAGGTCAACATGTTTCTGCCCTCACTAGGATCAAATTGTATCGGGGCATTCTTCAGGACCAAGCTATAAATAAGTACAGCTGCTGCTACAAAAAGTGAAAATTATAATAGTGTGAAATTTATATACAAATACTCCACCGGTAATGTCCAGATTGAATGGGTAAGGATACATTAACCGGAACCTGTAATAGATAAGAAACATCATCTACGTGTCAAACAGTACTCCATAAATTACACTCACTCATACTCACTCTGTGCTTGCGTCAATTGACGCTTACGTATTTCTACTTGTGTGGTGATACTCAAAAGAGGTCTATCACTTACCCAGAACACTTGGGTGTCGCCCTCACCTCTACCTGGTACACTACTCAGGGAAGGGGGCCCCGCTCTAAAACAAGGACAAAAAAAGGAATATAGTCAGTGATGTATCAGATACATCACTGACTATATTCCTTTTTTTGTCCTTGTTTTAGAGCGGGGCCCCCTTCCCTGAGTAGTGTACCAGGTAGAGGTGAGGGCGACACCCAAGTGTTCTGGGTAAGTGATAGACCTCTTTTGAGTATCACCACACAAGTAGAAATACGTAAGCGTCAATTGACGCAAGCACAGAGTGAGTATGAGTGAGTGTAATTTATGGAGTACTGTTTGACACGTAGATGATGTTTCTTATCTATTACAGGTTCCGGTTAATGTATCCTTACCCATTCAATCTGGACATTACCGGTGGAGTATTTGTATATAAATTTCACACTATTATAATTTTCACTTTTTGTAGCAGCAGCTGTACTTATTTATAGCTTGGTCCTGAAGAATGCCCCGATACAATTTGATCCTAGTGAGGGCAGAAACATGTTGACCTTTCACACTGTTTGACGTCTTGTAAATAACAAGCGTCAGCACTCTGCTTTTTAGTAATGGCAAGGGGGCTTGCGGAATAAAATTGTTATAAGCACTCCTAAGTCATTTTTAGAACACCACTTTCTCACTTTATTTTGCGCTGCACATTTCACATCCTTTACCTATACCTCTCTGATCCTCTCACCTTCTAAGTGAGTCTCTGGATGTGAGTAAGTACTATGTAGGGTGACCAGCTAACCCATAGTCTTCCTCTTAGTCAAGGTTTTTTCCGATCAATCCCTAGATCGGTTTTCCTTGATGGGATGATACCTAAACCCAGATGATGAGACATCACATTGGGTGATTGATGGGTCTTGGTAGAAGGACGTTTCGCTCCCACTCGGAAGACTGGTACCCTAGTGGTTGCTTCATTTGGTTGACTCACTCCTCTCTCACTCTTCTGTAGAAGACCCAGGGTGTTCTGTATTGAGTATGTTTGATAGATGCTCCCATATCATGAGATTGAAGAGTTGCTCGTAGGTCGTTACGTTGCTTCCCTTGATCCAACCCTCGAAGGCTCGGCTGAAATAGTTCACGTATTCCACCCAAGTTGTACCCGGAATCCGGGTGCAGTCTCGGAACCTCTGGCGGTACATTTCGGGTGTGAGCCCATAGCGGGTGAGGAGGGTAGCTTTCATGTGGTCATAGGAGGTCATCAGATGGTCGGGAAGCTGTAGCAGGGCATCGCGGCCCTCATTGACGAACCTCCCCCATAGGCCGGCTCCCCAGTCGCTGCGATAGATCCGGTGGGAGGTCATAGCGATCTCATAGGCCTTGAACCACTGCTGTATGTCGTCATCTCGGAAATATTCTCGAACGACATCCTTGGGGATGTGTACCTTCTTTTCTGTTGCCCCCGGGGTGCGCGGTTGCTCGGGCACCCCTAATTCTTTGTTCTGCTTGCTTAAGTCTATCTCAGCTAGTTTGCGCTCGTGTTCATACGCCAGTCTCTTCTCTTCAAGCTCTCTTTGTCTCTGTTTCTCTTCCCGTTCTTCTCGGAGCCGCAGGTGTTCCAGGTTCAGTTTTTGTTCGGCTAATTTGAGTTCGCTATCCATTTTGAGCCGGGCCATTTCTAGCTCATGTAGTCGGTTTCTTTCTCGTTCTTGGATCTCATCTTGCGAGAGACCCGTTCTTTGCTCCTCGGGAGCCGTGGTGTTTTTCTCTGCTGCTGCAACATTTTGGTCCGGGGGTCTGACGGCCCCGGTTTCTGCCCATGACTCGATGGCGTGCTTGAAATCGTCTTTAGTACTCAGACCGGTGGTAGCGATACCTAGTTCCATGCAGAATTGTTTCAACTCACGATGGCTATATTCTTCCAATTTCTCCATCTGGAATTTCTCGGTGGATCCGCTTTCTTTGGTTGACATTGTGGTTTTGTTGTGGGGTGAGCTACTCTCTGTACGATTACGCGTCGATTCGGATCGCGCCGCTGGCCACCAATGTTAGACGGGACCTGGAGGGTCGGCCGAGGACAAGGGGAGAGGTCTCCGGGGAGAGCCGTCCCCAGCGATCGTACAGACAAGTAACTTCCCCCCACAGAGGTACACCACACAAGGATAAAGTTTAACGTTCTTTATAAGCAAGACTTCAAGTACGGTGGAATGGTACAAGGAGGTCTGGACTCAGGGGTCCCCTCTATTCTAGTCTCTTGGTTGGGAAAAGGGGTAGCGGGACAGTCTCGTTACCAATCTGGTAGATGAAATAGCTCACAATCCTCGAGCTCGGCGTTCTAGATGGTCGGGCCGCGGCGGAGCCAGCAGGTCCCGGGGTGGTTGAAGGTAGCGACGGTCCGCGGCGGAGCCAGCAGGTCCCGATGAAGGTGGTGGTTACAAACGGTCCGCGGCCACGCCAGCAGGTCCCGACGACGATGAAGGTTTCAGAAGGTTGCGGCAGCGCCAGCAGGCAGGTCGATAGTTCGCAAGGCAGGGCTACGGCAGCGCCAGTAGTCCGTCAAGGATGAGTTCTTCACTGCGTCTCTCGACTCCAGGATACAACTGCCTTCCTGCTCTGGAGCTGCCCCAGTTATAGGTCTGGCGCCCTTTGATGTCCGGACCCTCGCACTTGGAGGTCGGGAGGTCCAGGATGAGGGAGTCCAGACACCCAGCAGGGGGCGTGGAGCCAGCGCCCGGGGGAGCTGGGACGATCGGCACCTGGCGGGGGGAGAGCCATCGACACCTCTTTCTCCCATTGACCTGCCAAGTAGTCTGCTCACCTCCTGGGTGGATGGTGGTGCCGGGATGTCGGGGCCTGGCCAGGCCCAAGGTTGGGGTCGATCGGAGGCCACTCGGCCTCGTGGTGCTGTGTCCAAGATGGCGCCCTGGCCGGGCGAGAGGGCCAGTAGGGAATCGGCCCATGATGGGGAGATGTCCAGGGCAGGGGTCCCATATGAGACGGGAAACGGGTGGTTGTTGCGTGTAACACCTGAAGAGCCAGGCTCGGGCCTGGTCGTGCGGGGAGGGAGCAAGCCTCTCACGTGGCCTGTCCAACACACTCTGTCACAAGGATGGTGTCATCAGTGATGTCATGAGTGATGTCACTGACCATGTCATGAGTGATGTAATCTGTGACGTCATCAGCAGTGCATTGCAGGCGCGCAAGTTATAGTGAGTCCAACTAACTATAACGTGGAATTTCAATGGTTTTATGTCAGTAAAATTTCCAGCTAACTATAACTGGTGTGAAACCTATGGTTTTTTCAGTGAATATATATATATATATATGGTAGGATCAGGCTAGGATGTCCTCCTG